>NC_066331.1:9624400-9641514 GCF_022539315.1 Serinus canaria | reverse complement strand
GACAATGACCAGTCATAAGAACATTCTGTTTACTGAAATCAAGAGCAGTGTTTGCAGCAACACCAGGCTGAGGAAGTTGGAATTTCATCTCTCCAAACTTAGAGAGCCTGGCAAACTCAGTTGTGTGTTGGAGAGGAGATGGTGAAAACACCTGACTTATCTCCTAATTTCATAGCTCTCACCTCTGTTTGAAGTCAGCGTAGAGGACTCTGCTGGGGAACCCTTTCCTGCAGATCCTGATCCCTTCCAGCACGCCGTTACAGCGCAGCTGGTGCAGCACCAGCTCGTGCTCCATGGCACCTGGCAATGCAGAGCACAAAAGAGTGGCACAGATTGCAGTGCAGAGGGGAATGGATGTATCAGAGCAAGGATCTTTCAGCTTGGGGCTCTTACCAGGTGTTTTAGTCTCATTGGGGATGATGCAGCGCACAAAGTGGGGGTGAGTGCTCCGCAGGTTGGTCATCAGCTTGTTGAGATTCTCCTGTGGGATCATGATTTAGTGTGCATTTATAAGAAAAATGGAAAAAAACCCACATTGCATTCCTTGAATTTAACATGAAAGACCGATAAATGGAGATGCACTGGGCTGAAAATTGTCAGCTGAGAATGCCTCAATCAATTCATCAGTTCCTTCTGATTCCCAGCATTAAACCTCACGTTGTAGGAGAAGAAAAAACCTACCATCAACCTAAGGAAGGATATAAAGAGGGCATGTTTTATGAAAAAACTTTATGTTTATATTAAGTGTAAGTTTATGTTTTTACAGTGTCGTTTTTCATTCCATGGGATTTTTGTTTCCAATGGTGGTCTAAAGAGAAAATACACTTAGAATATTTTTTGGTTGGTTGGTTGGTTGGTTTGTTGGTTGATTGTTGGGATTATTTTTCCTTTTTTTTTCTGTGTCTGAGCCAGCTCAAAATACAGAATAATTCTGTGCATATATGAAAAGAAAAGGTGTTTACGTACCCGGAAAAGAGCTGAGACGGTCTGGAAAGAAGAACCCTTCTTCTTGCCTCCCTTCTTGCCACCACCACCACCACCACTTGCCTCTGCTACAGTAAAGATAATTAAACATCTGTTGCTTTGGGGACCAATCACTGTGCATCAAAGAAATGACATTTCAGCGAACTGACCTGCCTCTCCTCCAGCAGAAGCAAAGAGTAAAGCCAGGGTCTTCACAGATGATTTCTGGTACAGCCCAATGACAGTTTCATTCAGAGGGTCCTTGTTCTTCTCCAACCAGCCAGCAATGTTGTAGTCCACTGTGCCAGCATAGTGCACCAGGGAGAAGTGAGCCTCAGCCTTGCCCTTGCCAGGCTTGGGCTTCTGGAAGTTGTTGGACTTGCCCAGGTGCTGGTCATAGAGCTTGTTCTTGAAAGAGGTGTCAGTTGCCTTGGGGAACATGCACTCCTCTTCCAGGATGGAGAAAATACCCATGGGCTGGGAGAAGCACAAGGAAAGAGGGAGGTCAAGGTGAAAAGGCAGAAAGATTCAGAGATGAAATAACTTCCTGAGTGGGACAATATTACTGCTCTCTGGGATTGTTCTGTTCAGCAAATCGTAAAAGAATACAAACTCACGTACCTGTAGTATCATATTTACCTTTTCAAGCTCATTTAGAAATATATACAAAATTAATGCATTTCTGAAAATATCTGACATTGGGAATTACAGAAATACCTTCTCAATGAGCTCAATGCAGGCAGCCAGGTCCATGCCAAAGTCAATGAACTCCCATTCAATCCCCTCCTTCTTGTACTCCTCCTGCTCCAGCACGAACATGTGGTGGTTGAAGAACTGTTGCAGTTTCTCATTGGTGAAGTTGATGCACAGCTGCTCCAGGCTGTTGAACTGCTCAGTGGAAAAAAACCACAACAACCAACCCTCATCAATATGCCCAGTTCTTCATTGTTGTCCTCCACCATTTATAAATCTCCCCATATAAAACATAACTGTATTATCAGGACCACACTGTAACAGAAGAACCTATATGCAGTTTCAGAAAGAAATAGCTACATAATGAAAATGAGGGAAGTTTTTTGGAGCAGATTTTTTTAGTGAATCTCTTAAAATTAATAAAATACTTTGATATTTTTTATTCAGCAAACAAGACGAGTGCATATTCTTGTCTCCAAATTGAAAACCCTTGATATCTCTTATTTAACAAATAATATTGATTTCTTGGTTCTTTAAATTTTTTTAACATTATGTAATGCATTTTATATTTGCCTATGCATCTCCTAGCTCTGCTCCAGAAGCTCTGTTATAAATTTATCCAAAATATTTTGGGTTATTTACTCCTTAACATTAAGCTCAAACAGATATTGTATTACAACATATAAAATTCTATTTGCTGCTTCTGCACAAACAACATGACTCTGTGCTTGTACTGATGGAGCTTTTGAGGATTTTTTTTTTTCCTGGAAAAGAAAATGACTGGGTTTTTGTCTACATAAAATCACAAATGACTAGCATGTTAAACCTTCAGAGGAATATTACTTGCAAGTCCTCTGATATTGCAATGTTTCCCTTCAAGAGCAGCCCTCAAACCTGAAATCCTTACATCAAAGATCTCAAAGCCAGCAATGTCCAGGACACCAATGAAGTACTGCCTGGGCTGCTTTGTGTCCAGCTGTTCGTTGATGCGAACAACCATCCACAGGAACATCTTCTCATAGACAGCCTTGGCCAGGGCACCCACTGAATTGTATACCTAAACCAAAGCAGAATGGAGCAGAAGAAATACAACACCCAGAGCAAATAGTAAGCGATTCAAATCCGAGGTTCCCAGTCACCAAGTGGTTGTTGTTACCTGCTGCACAGTTTGGCCCTTGGTCACGTATTCATTCCCCACCTTGACTCGGGGGTAGCAGAGGGCCTTGAGCAGGTCTGCTGAGTTCAGACCCATCAGGTAGGCAGCCTTGTCAGCAACTAAACACAAAGAGAGAGGGAGGAAGCAACAGAGGAGAAGTGATAATTGAAAGTGGATATCCTCTAAGACATAGCTATCGGTCTCATCACTGAAATTTTGTGCTATCTTGAAGGGAAATTTAGAAGCATGAATAGTCTGGAAGTTGAGATTTATGCACTTGTGAGAGTAAACAGAAGGAAAAAAAATACATGATTCCCAACTTCCAGCTATGTAACCATATCTGTTATTAGGAGATCTACAAGCTTCAATACCTTCTGTGCCATCAGGCTCTGCCTGCTCCTCTCGTTGTTTCTGCTTGAACTT
This sequence comes from Serinus canaria, assembly GCF_022539315.1. NCBI lineage: Eukaryota > Metazoa > Chordata > Aves > Passeriformes > Fringillidae > Serinus > Serinus canaria. The sequence continues at coordinate 9,638,279 of NC_066331.1, read as the reverse complement.
CAGGTTCCCATAGTGCATGACAGCCCCTGTCAGCTTGTAGATGGCTGTTCTCTCATCAGCAGTGAAACCCAGGATGTCAATGGCACTCTGGCAACAGAATCACTCAAATAAACCTCTGGCCCATTATAAGGAAGTTTCACCACACCAGTATGCTCTGTGACACTCACATCTGTAGCCATCAGCTCCTCCTGGTCGTTAATGCTGGGAACTGTGATCTCACCTTGACTCACAAACTGGTAGTCATATGGGTTGGTGGTGATGAGGAGCATGTCTGTAAAGAGGAATAGGATGTAGCTGGGTTTGAGAATGAAGATAAATATGAAACACATTCAGATTTTATCAAACAATTCGTAGTACTTCATACCAATGAGCTCTGGCTTCTTGTTGGACATGATCTGATAAAAGATGTGGTAGCTCCTTTCCGCCTTGAGCTGGAAAGTGACTCTGGACTTCTCCAGCAGATCTGGCAAGGATGGTAGGACACAGTCAGACGTGAGAGAGAACACTGAGGTGGAAAGGGAGGAAGGAATGGGATCAGGTCTGGTGGTTTCTTACATGTTTCAATATCAGCAGAAGCCAGTTTGCCTGTGGCACCAAAGTGGATTCGAATGAATTTGCCCTTTTAGAGGGGAAAGAAAAAAAGACATGTTGAAATTTCACCATGACTAGAAGCATGTGACCTTACATTTTCCACAGAGGACAAGCTTCAAACTTAGAAGTCGTTTCACTTTTATTTTTTCTTTGGAAAAAAACAGGACAAAAACAGATTCAGGAAATTCTCTAGACTGATAATACCAGATAGATCTGAGTTTATTATCCACTACTATTTCATGGATAACCATTAATGCACAGGAATGAGAAGACCACTAATAGGGCATTTTATTGGGTCACTTTTGTTGCAATTCAAACACATGGATATACTGAAAGCCATTTTCTAATCAGAAAGCATGCTGTGAAGGCAGGTTCTGGCAGTATAAAAGTTAAATGCAGAATTTTGGTCTTGTGGAAAATGGAAGTCAGCTGTTATTGAGTTGTAGAGATAGAGGCGACACACCTAAAAAAAGGAGCTTAAATCTGAGACTGAGGATTGGTATTGTGATTTTTCAAGAAAAGTCACAGTTAATCTAACAGAGCTCATGAATGGCTTTTTGCGTTAAAACAATCAAAATAACATTCCATAGAGTAGTTTGTTTTCTGGTATGATTTATTGAAGGAACCCTGTCTCTAGCCCTTTCTAAACAACTTATATCGAGGTCTGAACAGTCAGATTAATACACCTGCCCAGTTTCGTGCCTAAAACCCAGATATTTGGTTTTTTGCTAGTCTGATGAAGGCCAGTAAAATTTCTATCCAGCAATTGCTCTCCTGTATGCCCCATCTTCCCCTTCTTCTATATTACATAATCTTCCAGCAAATTGTGTCTTAAGTCAGTATGACAGACACTAAGAATATGTGTATATATATTTATAAGTAAGTAATTATATAGATATTAAACCATTTTTTAATTATTCCCCTTTGTATACTGTATTGTACTTCTAAGGATGTATTTTTAATTAGATAGTCCACTTTAATTGGCAAAAATACATGGAAAATAGTAGTTTAATGAATACAGTCGTCTGACTTTGACACTTCAGAAGTGACAGCATGTTCTGACATCCTGGTTCCCATATAAATGACAACTTCTCTAATGAAAAACTCACAAAGCGTGAGGAGTTGTCGTTCCTCACAGTCTTGGCGTTTCCAAAGGCCTCCAGCAGTGGGTTGGCGCTGATGATTTGATCCTCAAGCGTTCCCTGCAGGGACATCATTATTCAAGTGACGGTGTTTGGTTGACAGGGCAATGACAGTCCAAGCATTCAGTCAGTTCTTCCTGACTCACCTGCATTTTGCCTGATGACTTCTCCTCCTTTTTCTTGTCCCCACTGGCTGCAATTGTTGCAAAGTACTGGATGACACGCTTTGTGTTCACAGTCTTCCCGGCCCCGGATTCTCCGCTGCCAAAGCCAAGAGAGAAGCAGAGGGTGCGTGGTCAGGCAGGAGGTGCCCTGGCACCGGGCAGCCCCAGGGACCCGCGCAGGGAGTACCTACGTGATCAGGATGGACTGGTTCTCCCGATCTGTGAACAAGGCAGAAACACAGTGCTCAAAACTCCGTGAACAACAGAGAAAGAATGAAACATAGTCAGGTAAGTCTAATGTTTTGCCTGATGTCAACTTTACTTAATCAAGCAAACTTCCAAAACACATCACTGAGTACAGAGATATCTTTCTATTAATACGGTAGAAACAGTGCTATGAAGATAGTAAACTCCAACAGATGTGTGTGTCAGATCCAAGAAAGGTTTGAAAAAGTCTGTTCACTTTGGTGAGACAGAGAATCCTTTCAGACAATTTGTTGGTCCAAGGCCCCTGAGGCAGACAGAGCCACTCACCAGTCAGCATGAACTGATAGGCATTGTCAGAGATGGAGAAGATGTGTGGAGGGGCCTCCTGGCGCTTCTTGCCTCGGTAGGCCAACACCACCTCGGGGTTGTACACCGGCAGCCACTTGTAGGGGTTGACGGTGACGCAGAAGAGACCCGAGTAGGTCTGCAAGGAAGGGACACAGCACCTTGGCTTCCCCTGAGCCTGGCCCAGCAGCTCCTGAGGCTGCCCAGAGGAAGCTGCTGCTGCCACTTACGTAGATCATCCAGGCTGCGTAACGCTCTTTGAGGTTGTACAGCACAGCGGGTTCGTGCAGGTGGGTCATCATGGCCATGTCCTCGATTTTGTCATACTTGGGAGGGTTCATGGAGAAGATTTGATCTTCTTTCACAGTCAGGGTCTGCCAAGGAAACAAAAGATCCATCTGTCTCTGAAAAGCTCAATGTTAGGATCATATGTTTTCCTTCACTCTTGTTTTTGACTCACCTCTCCCTTTTCAGTCTTGACAGTGACTTTTCCGGATTCCCTGCTCGTGATTGTCCCTTTCACAAAGGATTCCTTTGCATGTACCACGAAGACCGATGTCTTGGCATCGAAAGGTTTGTTCTGGGCCTCAATTCTCTCCTTCTCTGACTTTCGGAGGTAAGGAGCCGCCTCCCCAAAGATGGCCATCTCAGCGTCCGAAGACATGGCTGCACTTTATGGAGGGGCTTGTCCACAGAGAACACTGTGGAGGAGGAGATATGTTGTCCAAATGAGTCAATGTATTTTCTTGTCACATACTTTATTGATAGACCCTAACAGTGTAACACAAAGTGTGATTTGGGAAGAATCTTGAGTAGTTCTTTAGTTCACCTTCCTGTGCAACCAGGACAAATGTTGGAAGCAGGTTCCCACAGCTTTTTCCAGAGAAGTTTTTATTATGTCAAAGAACAGAGATTTCTTAGTCCCTTTGCATCCCAGTTTAATGTCTGATGACCCTGATGGTGATTTTTTCCCCCTATTTATTGCCTAATCAAAATTTCTGTGGCTGAAACCTGTGGTTTTTATCCCTCAGCCTTTCACTCTTCCCACCTGAGAAGTCTGCCTCTTTCTATGATATAAGCATCTTCTTTTTGTTGAAGACAACAATAAGATAACCACTTTTTAATTTCATCCCCAGTGTAGACAAATTTCACCATTGCAGCCTCTTTTCATACATCATTTTTTCCTACTTATCTTGAAAGATCTCTGGATTCCTTCCAGAATGTCACCATCTGGTCACCAGAAAGCACCAATCTGAAGGTAATGCTCTAGATACAAGAGCTGAATGCAGGGAAAGAATCACTTGTCTTTAGCTGCTGACCATGCTTTCATGGGTGTCTGACAATGTGCTGCTGACCTTCCTTCCCTCAAAGGCACTCGGAACACTTGCACCCAAATTCATGACCCTTTTCTGCAAAGCTGTGAAATACCACATACTCTGTTGCATGGGACTATTCTTTCTCACATGCAGGATTTGTGAGGTTCCTATCAGCTTCAGGATGAAGCTTTCTGAGGATCTTTTCCAGGGTAACATTGCTCTGTAGCATAATTGCAAGTTTCTGTTTGTTGTCATCTACCGTTCCTGAGGATGCATTCCATGCATCATTTGGGTTGCTCATGGTCCAGAAGCTGTTCTGAGGACTATCATAATGTCTTTAGCTGATGCTCTGCATCATTAACAAGAGCTGTTTGCTTCTCATCCCAAATGATTTCAGTAGAATGTGAGCAACTGGCATGTAAGGACACATAATTCATCAGGTTAAAATACTGCACTACCAACTGTTTCTTCTCATGTTAATTGTTTGTGGAAATGACTATAGGCAAAGCTAGAAACCTCAGCTGAAGAATTTATAAATCAAAGCCAGACATCTAAATCCAGTACTGGACTTCCAAAGAAATACCACGTGGCCAGTAATAGGAAGCATCTGAATTCCAAGGAAGTTAGACAGGCAGCTTGATAAGATGTCATGTCATAACTTTTAGTTAGGTAAATAAGCAAAATTATAACAAATACTTGCAGCTACTCCTAGTAGCATGCAGAGCTTCCATTTTACTCAGTCTTCTTTTAGAGGAATGGGAGCAGTACCTCCCCCTTTTCTTTGTTTGGTTAGTTAGACAGCTATTTTTGCATTTTTATCAAGTTTACTAATAGGAGGCCTACATGCAGATTATAACCCTGGAATATAATTTGGAAAGCATTTTCATAACGTTTATTGGCCAGTTTCATATGCAGTAATAATTACAATTCACAAGTCTGTAAGGTTTTGCAACATTCTGTTCTGTTGGCTAGCTCTGCCAGTCTGTCTGGACTCCATGCCAGAATAGATCATTTACCTCACTGTTCCATAATTAAGCATAAGGAATCCCCAAGAAACATTTCCTGGCATTACATAGTGGCTGTGTCTTCAAGCACAGCCACTTATGAAACCTTGGTAGCCGTGAGCAGCCTGCCCAACCATCAGCATGCTTTATTAGTTATAGCAGAGCACTGGCCAGGAACACATCCACAGCAATTGCCTGCAAAATTTTACAGGGATTTGTCACCATGAATAAATCTCTTCTACAGAAATATTCTACCTTTTTCTGTCCCTTAAATGCAAGCAAATGTGGCTCTTACCTCTTATGCTATGAGAAGATGCCTTGCAGGCTGGGAGGTGATCAGTGCTGTAAAGCAGAAACAGGAAATCTCTCATTATTGCTGTACACAATCCACAGACAGGTCACAAAGTGAAAATACCAACATGCTTTAGGATACAAATATCAATCCTTCAAGGTACATGTGCATACATCAGGACAGCAGGGCTGGAGTGGGACTGCAGGGACACTGTGCCTTTCTGCCAACCACAGACATGCACTTACCATGAATTTCCTCTGCAGACAGAGCAGCCCAGATCCAAGGACTCTTTTATAAGGTCTGGTCAGCACATGCTGCAGATGCCTCCTCTGTCTTTGGGCAAAGCATTTCTGGCAAACCTTGTTTCTGGCAAAGCATTGTCTGGCAAACTGAATGTACTGAAAACTGGAAAGTGATGTTACTAGATATAATTAGAAAATTTTGGTGTCTTCCTAGCTATGTGAATAAATCTCCTATGAATAATACGAGAAGATTCCTAAGGAGGGAAATACAGCTAATGATGACTAGAGGAATGAGGGTAACAACTAACAACTGTAAGGCCATGGATGCTCCATGAATCTGAGCTAAGGGAGCAAGGGAAAACCATTCCCTGGGTGAGCACAGTGACATTTGGAAGCATACTTCAACTTATTCTGAGGACATCATATGTCTGATGACAGTTGTCCTTTCACAGAGCTCTCTACTTATAGATCTTGGATATGATACGTGGATTTCACTGTTGTCTGCATTGCTTACCTTAGTCAGATTATTACATATTGCTCTGTATTCATATTACTTGTATCCATTTATCTCTGCAGGGCTGGATTCCATCGATGCCGGAAGCAAAATGCAGCCCAGCTGAAGGAGGCAGGGCAGAATGAAGGATGTGTATGGGAACAGTCTGTTCTGACCCGAAATGCAGCTTGGGCAAAGCACTGCAGTGCTGATATTCTCCAAGGAGGAAAGGGAATTCAGGCATCCTGAAGACAGGCTCTTGATGAGAAGATCACAGAATGACAGAACCTGGTCCAACTCCTCTTGGATAGGGGAGTTTTTTTAATAAATAAGAACATCTGTATCCAGATCTTTGTACCTCCTTCCTCTGACACTTGCCAAGAGAGGGTTCCCAGTTAGAATATGTAAACATAACATGCATGTAGTGATCCTGCTGAGAATGCTTCCACAGCCTCTCTGATGTGTTGCTGAGAGATTTTCTGAGTCAGAAACAACATCTTTGATGTATTTTACATCTAAACATAATTTTTATACTATGAATTTGTCCATTACCTGGCATCAGGTAGTTGTACAACACCAGAGGGACATGCACATCACTTTGGTGCAAAACCTAATGTATTCCATAGCAAGCTCCATTATTTATCCAAGCCTGAGGCCTACAGACATGTCTTAAATAAAAAAAATCAATAAATAAAAAGAAAGAACAACAACAAAAAAAAAGAGAGCACAAATTGCTGTTGAAGCAATAAGTGAGTTTCCTGCTCTCAATGACAGAAAAATCCACAGAGAACAAGGCTGCAGATGAGATGAAAAATGTTTATTATTTTAGTGCAAATAATGAATGGAATTTGTCATAAATATAAACATTATGAATTCAGAGAATTCAACACTGAGGTTATATGTGCAAATAAAACTGGAATAAGTTATTGTTAAGAAATTTGAACTCCCAGGCAGTGGTACATTGTTCCCAGTTTGAAATGAGACATGTAAAAACTGTCTCAACTGGATGTAAATGTGACTGCTGTTTCTCAGGTAAGAAAGCAGGTTTTTTTTTTGTATTTCCTAGGAAGTGGAATGTTAACAATCACCATGCCTGTAAAGTATGCTGGCATAAATAAAGCAGAAATCAGTTCCTATAAACAAAATTCTGATTTTCCTTAAGTATGTATGTACTGAAGGCTAAATATAAATAATATATACATTTATAATAGAAATTAAATAATATAAATTATATTTATTATATATTAAAATAATAGAAATTTATAATAAGTTTATATTCTATATAAATTCTGAGGTCTTGTTAGAAAGAATGGCTAGGAGAGAGTTCAAATCATCAGATGTTGGTTTCTCAGGGTCAGGATTGAAGGCACTTGAGGCAGCAGTTCATGTTGGGACTCAGGTGTTTGTTATTTCTTGTCAGTGAAACAGCCTCACAGCCCTGAGTTCTGCAGCCTTTTATTAGCAAGGCACAAAATGCCCAACAATCTCTTGGTACAAGGGCTTTTAAGACTAAACTATGCATTTAAGAACTGATACCTGGATTATTTTCCCTTTTAACCCAATAACTGATCCCTCAAAGCCTGTAATGAGGACTTTTCTGCCCAATTACAAAACATCACCCAAACCCATGAAGAAGAAGGAAGAAGAAGGTGAAGAAGAAGGAAGAAGAAGGTAAAGAAGAACAATCTGCCTCCACCCTAAAACCTCCATCTTGCTTCATATTTATCACTATATTTTAAAACCCCAAACTCTAAGTTTTGCACCCTGTGGTATCACACTCTTCTAACCAACTACACACCCATAATCCCAGTTCTATCATTCCATTTTGGAAGCCTTCTCCACAGCCTCAGGTCAATTGCAGTGTTCTTTTGTGGGTATGTGCCTTTCAGCACAAAAAGTTTAAAATTCTCAGCATCCAGGGTTGCAACAATGAGAGGAAGTAACAGAAGTGCTGTAAGTCTTCATCAAGAGGCAAGACAATGCCAAGATCATGAGCTAACACTGTACTGGCATGGGGTAAGACCCTGATGACACAGAAATACCCTGTACAGCCTCAGCCAAGTCTACTGTGGGGCAAGACATTCTTGAGCTTCAACTCAGCCAATGCAGCAAACCTCTGCTCTGCTCCAGACCTGAGACAATCTGCTTCGGGGTCACCATGTCTGCCCAGCTGCCACACATTTCTGCCACCCTATTTGCTCCTTTTTCTGATATGACACCTTGCTGGCCCCTCAAAAACCCCAAAGGCAGTGGGTGGTGTTTCAGGCCTGCCATCAGTCCCAGTCAGCTTCTTCCCTGTCCAAAATATGCCAGCCTCATGTTCTTCCTTCAGAACTTCTCCTCCCTCTGCCCTTGGCCAGCACCCAAGGAGCACTAGTGAGCCACCCACTTGCTTTTAGGTGGGACAGACCTGCCAGCACCCACAGGCCAGCCCAGAGCATTGTCCTGGCAGTGGCTCAGCCTCGATGGTGTCTGAGGCTGTGTGGCAGCAGTGTCTGCACACACCTTCTCCTATCTTAAATCAAATAACCTCCCACCTCTCCTGCTACCTGCACTGCCACTTGAGGGTGAGCTCTGTGTGCAAACACATCTTCATTTCCCTCAGGAAAAAACACTTTTTTGTGGTTTGTCCTTTGACAGCCTGTTCTCTACATCTGGACCTGGGAAATGTCCCAAATAAACAAATTTGGCTCCCCTGGGCCAAAGATTTAATCAATATTTCTCTAAGGACATTCTGAGCTGGACACTTTGATCACAAACCCACCATTCTGGCTTGTTTCTCTCTCTTTTATTTTGATTTATTTCCTTTCCACCGAACTTCCTCCCTGTCAGCACTGAGCAAGTAACACGTGTGGCTAATACAGAAAAGAAATAGGGAGGTTGGTGCCTTCCAGCCAGGTCAGCCAGAGGAACTTGCTAAATATGTTTGTCATTCACTTGTTGTCTCAGACACTGCCAGAATATTTGGAGCAGCAAAGGCCCCTGCAGCCCTGCTAGCTGAAGGGCATCAGCTGGCAGATTGGCTGTCTGGTGGGAAGTGCTCCTTTCCCTGTCTCCCAGTGCTCAGTGCCTGCCTGGTTTCCACCTTCACAGCAGTTTCCATGCAGGATTTTTTCCAGATCCTGGCTGTTCTGATCCAGCTAGATCAGGAATGCCACAGCCCCTTTGCCTGGACAGTCTCATCTGCAGAAGATGACAGGTCTTGGCCTGCTCTTGACAAATTGCCTTTCATCCACTTTTCCTAGTAGTGTGGACTCTGTTGCAGGTCTTGCAGAAGGTCACAGCCCTTTGGACAGTCATTCCTTCCCCAGACTTTGTCATTCCCAGTCTCCACTCTAGTCCATACATGGTGTATGAAGGCAGGTCTGGAAATCCCTCCTGAAGGGGACCTGAACAGGTATGGTCCCAGTAGAGGAGAATTTCTCCCCAGCTTGTCACCTGCTCCCACCAAATGTTGAACTATGGTCTGGTCTCTGAAATGGCCACAGGAGCACTCCAGAATGAGCTCTCAGTGGGCAGAACACTGGAATCTCATGATTCACAGAGGCAATCAGTGTGGTAATCCGGGGTTTTAGTGCAATACAGCAATTCAGGGCTCGCATGACTGGTGGGAGAATCTTACCCAGCCTCACTGAGAATTCCTCACTATTCTGGATCATTTAGTCTGTTATAAATTTGAACTAGAATAGGGTCCAGATAGAATAGGGGATATAGGTGAACTTCAGCTTTTTACCTACAGGCAGGCAGTGAAAAGGAACTGCCTTTGTCATCATGAAAGTTTACTTACATTTTTTAGAGGGCTTTCACTACATGTGCCTGAGCCTTGGACTTCCTAAATAAAATTCCCAGTCCCAAGGAAACGCCACAAAGCAGAATGTGATTAATCTTAAAGGTTGTCAGGTATTGGTGAGCAGTAATATTCTATTTTGACAGTGAGGAGATGCTTTGCCTTGCCAGAGGGAGAACCATCAATGTGTAATTCAGGGGATGTGTGGTGGAAGGATTAAGGGGTTTAGTGTGGATGTGTCCTGAAGGAAGATGAAGAATGTTCCCCCCCACTTTGCTCCCCACAGCCCCCACATTGGGAAAAGGACCTGCAGGAGCCTCAAGGCCCTTGATGGACTTTTCTCCCAGAAATTCACTGGTTTCTCTTTTTTTTTCCTGAGCTTTCCAAAAACCTCACAGATAACACAGACAAACCTACCGCTATTTCTATTTCAGCTTTATACTACTTCAAATTATCTGATACACCAGATATTTTATTCTAAGACCTTCCCCATGGGAAGGACTTAGAATAAAATATTTTATTCTAAGACCTTCCCCATGGGATCTGCAGCTTGCCAGGGCTGTAGTCAGCCATGCTGTCATATGAACAGGGTGTGCTGGAGGCATCAGTGCACCCTGTGGACCCTGATTAACTGTCTGGCAGGGAAAATCCACACTGCTGCAGCAGCATTTCTGCTGCCTCTGGGTAAAATGAGAGCTCCCAGGAGCATTAGCACATGTTGAGAACAAATGCTGATGCTCTGATCTGCTGGAGCAAAACTTCTCATCCCTACTCTTCTGCTAAGACCTAGCTGAGTACTGGACCATTGCAATGGTAAGGACATACTTTGCATATAAAAACCAGTAAGAATCAGATCAGACTAAAGTAAAGTGTATTTCTTGCAGGCTGTTTGTGTGTCATACTGCGGCTGGCATGATGAGTTGCCCAGCAAAGAAACATGGTTTGGAGATCTATTAGGCATCCCTAATCCATGCTGGAGCAGGGAATGAAAGAAAAACTTAGGAAACAAACTGACCAAGAAGAAAGTTGCTAATTTTCATAAGTAATGACAGACTTGAATGCATCCTCTGGGATGAAAAGCAGTTCAGGATGTTCACTGCATGGGCTATGAGAGATGAGAGCTAAAATCCAGGGAAGTAGAGCATAAGCCCCTGGATAATGCTGATAGTGAAATTTAGGGGCAAGGGCAGCTGTTTAGGTGGGGCTTTTTTGGAGGGGGGAGAGTGGAGAGAGGCTGTTTTTTCCTGTTTTTTAATTTGTATGAATTGGTGGCTTTTCTCTCTTCAAGTTCTGTTCCTCTAGTCTTAGTGGTTGCTCTGCTTGTAATCTTGCTTCAGTTCATGGAAATCAAAGTGTTATTTTTCCTGGTATGGACAGTTGTGAGTTACATGTTTGTAAAGGTGGTGCCATCCTTTTTCAGTGGGGACTCCAAGTGGCCGCCTGAAAAGCTGCAGTGGCAGATTATCTGCAGTTAAGAGGAAGGTGTCATTTCACTGGGCAGAGGAAGGTAAAAACTGTGACCTGGAATGTCAGGATAAACAGTTCTTGAAATTGCATCACAGTTAGCTAATCATTCTCCTTCTACCAGTACAGCAAACATGAGAGGATGACATCTGAGCAGAGTTCTAAATAATATCAGGGTGATGTAGAGGATACTTTTTTCCCCACACACTGGAGCTTCAGTTACATAGAAGAAGAGCAGGGCGGAAAGACTGATAAGCCAATGGGAGGAAGATTAGTGCCTGGAAGTGTCAGAGATGTTGGAAATTGAAGCAGAAATTACAGAAATCAGTGTTCAAAGTGCAGTATTAGAACGAAAAAAAGTCCAGCTTGTACTGAGAAAAGAAAAAGAAATGATGATGAGGTATGACTCACATATAATGTCTTAGTGCCTCTTAAAGTGCTGATGCTTTGGTGCCCAGGAGACACAGTTGTCCATGCCCAAGCTGCTGAGGGTCAGAGAACTCCATAGTCCACACGGGGCAGCAGCTCTAGTGGAGCTCATCAGCTGCATCTATTTTAAACCTTCTCTCAGACTTGTTTCTTTAGGCCACTTATGGGCCCATGTTTCTTCCTAGATCAGTTACCTGTGCATCAGCACATTTTATATCACAAGCAGCCTGACTCCAGAAATAGTGTGTTGATGCAAAATGACTCCTTGTCCTCCAGCCAAGGCAGCAAATCAAAAGTGAGGAGAAATTGGTTTTCCTTACTCATCCCTTTAATATTCCACTGTGATTCCAGCAAGTCTCCATCCCTGCTTTCCAGGATGGCTGGTGGCAAAGCCAGCTCAGTATAGTGTAATATGTGAGATGTCTCTCCCTCTCCTACCTGTGCAGTTGGAATTCTGGCCCCAGGTGTTGTCTCTTAAGGAACCTGCAATGTTACCTTTCATCAGTTGAGCACTAGCAACAAATCCTCAGGCCATAATTTCTTACAGGTGAGCAAGAAAGGAGCCCCAACAGGTTCAGATGTTTCATGTGCATCCTGATTCTTCCACAGTCAGAGCAGCTTGTTCATTTTGGAGGGTGATTGTAATATTGTCCAAAGGGAACAGGGAATTTTGGCACTGAAACATGGTCCCCAAATTTGTTATGATATTTACTACTCTGTCAGCAGATCTAAAGAGGTACACATGGAGCTGGAAATACTTCTCCATCTTTTCACTGAGCCCCAGTTGTAACACACTGATTTTTGAATTAAAGTTATGGGATTGTTTGTTGGTTTGTTTGTTTAAAGAAAGATGTTCTTTAGAACAAAGAAATTCCCCTGATTTCTTTCAAGGTGTGGCAGGTAAGGATTTGTGTGGAAAGAAAGAATATCACCTATCTCTTAGGAGCATATTGTGGGAAGGGAAAAGGAGGGGAGTAATTTCCCTTCATTCTTGTCCAGATATCGCTGGCACTGATTAAGTTTTCACAGCTTCACACATAGAGATGATGTCTCTAAAGAGCATCACTTACAGCGGCACAAGAGTCAACCCAGGGCATCATCTTTTCCTTAAATATATTTAACTGCTGCCTAGAAGACTACTTCCATTTTTAGTTATAAAATAGAGGGATTCTGTGGGTGTAAACCTCAGCGTGTTTGGGAGGAGGAGGACCTCCCAGTCCTGAACACTGACTGCTGTAGTGCAGTGCAAAAGGCTTTAGTCCTCCTGTTTTCTCATCATCTGCTTTCCAGCTCCTTTCCCCAGCAGTTTCACAGCTCCTTGAAGCACTCCCCATAAATAAAGAGGTATAAACCTAGCCAGGAACCTTGAGGGACCCACAATTACTCCTGCAGTGTGATAGAACCAAGTCTCCTTTACAATGGTAAAATGGAAAACAGTATCTATATGTAGAATCTGCCCTTGGCAGCCGTGCAATGTGCCTGGGTCCAGTACAAGTGAGGTCCCCTATTTTAAGTACTGCTTCTTGCCTTGCAGGAAACAGCCTGTCATTTAAGACTTTAGACCAGTAAACCTTGTGTAGATGCCTTTTTTCTTCTTTGGTCAGCTCAAATACAGTTGGTATCTACATTCCACTCCAGTGCTGCAAGAGTCAGACAGGTAGAACACAGTTTGTCAGCATTGTTTATGGATTTTTACCTCTGTAAAAGTTAGATTTTATGATTCCTTTCAAATTGTAATGTTCTCAGTATTATTTCCACTTGAAGACTTATCTTGTATGATGAAAACTAGATCTTTTAGCTTTTTGTATTTGTACATTATTCTTAATTATTCCTTAGAACAAAAACTCATACATTTCAGTACTGGAAAAACTATACAGTAGTGCAGCTGTTCCCAGTTTGTTGTGGTGGCTCTACATGTTACACTGCTTGGTGTTTATCCTCTTGTTCTCACTTCTACCAAGCTGTTCATTAGGTTCCATTTAATTTACAACTGAAACATATTAGTATTGGCTATTCTGCCTCACAGAGGAATTAAGGCACTGCAATATCCTCTTATCCAAATAATACATTATTTGTTTTTCTTTGAGTCGGATTATAAACATCACATTTGTGAAGTTATTAACAAGGCTGTATGATCTTTAAATTTCCTCAGTAATAAGCCACTCTCTAGAGTTACTGGCCTTCATTTGCCTTGTTCTAAGGCAGCACATCACCCCTTGCCTAAGTTCCTCCATAATGACTCAGAGGCATACAGATGCTTTTGGGACTACAGATGTTTTCCCTTGGGGAAACTTCCCTCTAAATGCCACTTGCTCAAGTGATAATGGGACCATCAATGACAACCTCTGAGTACTGTACCCATGAAGAAACACAATCCACAAAGGAAAACAAATTTTTTCTATG